>NC_140957.1:23969012-23991512 GCF_014529385.1 Adiantum capillus-veneris
GATAGGTCAATTTGCTAAGGCTAGTATATAAGAAACATCTTGCCCACATTGTATAATCACTAATTCATTGTCGCCTTGTTTTTTTCAGTAGTCTCTCTCTCTCTCTCTCTCTCTCTCTCTCTCTCTCTCTCTCTCTCTCCTTTACATTGTACGCTTCCACATCGTCGACTTTGACACATTGCACTAGTACAAAAACATGCATGAAATGGTATATTAAATCATGGCACACACACGCGTCCAATGAATGGCCAATCATAGTGTAAGCATGTTGTAATGTGTGTACCTAATCACATACAACAGTCTATTGAACACATGTACATTCATTAAATACCCATAGATTGCATGCTCAATCACCCCATGTGATTGAACGCATCTGGACACCAAAAATACCCTAGTGAATGGTCAAGCATAGTGTAAATACATTGGAAAGGACCAAACCACGAGTGCCTCTCTCTCTCTCTCTCTCTCTCTCTCTCTCTCACACACACACACACACACACACCCATGAATGGTCTGACAAATGCCTCAAGACGCCCAGTGTCTACATGTACACAATCACCTCATGTGAGCACATGCAGACACAAACCAACCCCCCTTGAATGGTCAAGCCACAATGCACATTCATAGTAACTGATAGAACAAACCGTGAGTATACAATCATTAAAATGGCCACGCTTGTGAAGCTTAATGTGATTGAGCTCTCTCTCTCTCTCTCTCGATAGTGAATACATTTTATTAGGACATATCAACAGGGCATGATCATTGAATGACCTCATAACTATTTGACATGGGGTTTAAAATAAAGTCTAGGTGGTGGGATTGAAGGCGGAGAAGCCTAGGCACATAAATAGAGGTGCGCGAAGACGTTGGATACAAAAGGATAAACAAGGACACAAAAAGTAAACAAGGACATGAGGGGGTAAACAAAAGCCAACTTTATAAACGTGTGGACTCACATGGGTTTTAACAACCCACACGCGCATGCGTGGTTAGCCCACCAAGCTCCTATCCTCGAGGTGCTAGGTTCAAATCTCACATCCCTACCGGGCGTTGACTTTTTCCTACAATCTTCCTCCGTCCCAAGATTCGTGCGTTTCAGCCTCCGCCTTGCCGCATTTAAGACCCCGTGTTGGATAGTGCCGAGGATTGAATGGTATATGTGTGAGACATTACCGAGCTCCTGATGCTCAATCAGTGGACGTGATTGAGCTTTCTTACTCTCTCAATCACACATGATGGTCAAGCACACACACCTTGAATTGTCAATAATGCACAATCCTCAAATGCCACATGTTGGGAAATGGCGGGCCTACTGATGGTCAATCACACGATGTGAATGAGCTTTCTCTCGCTTGGTAGTGAGGATACAATGTAATATGAGAAACCAACATGGCACAAACATCAAATGGTACATGTCATGAAGATGCTCGAGTGGATGAAAGCTTAATCACACAATGTGATTGAGCTTTCACCCTCTTTTAGTCACACATAATGACTCATACCTTAAACCACCCCAAGAGTGGTTAAGCACAATGTATGTACATTGTAATGCATATGCTTCACATGCGAGTGATGTGCACACTGTATGCCCCAAGATCTCCCAGACTACGTGCACAATCATCCCATGTGATTGAGCACATGCAAACTAACCATGAATACACACGAAACCCAAGAAATGGCCTCGATTGTGATGCGGTCACACAATGTGATCTCCTCTCTCTCTCTCTCTCTCTCTCTCTCTCTCTCTCTCTCTCTCTCTCTCTCTCTCTCTCTCTCACATATATATATACTCTCGTAGCCTGCCCAAAGAGCAAAGGCTACAGTGATATACTCTCTTTTAGCTATTAAAAAATACCTTTTACATTTCAAAAACTAAACCAACCTTCATTGGTTAATATGAATAGAGGTGAACTAACTGATGTGTTGCTCTTGGTGTGATGGAATTTCTTGTTCATTATGAAGTAGAGGGAAGATTTAGTATTATGAGTTACAATTGTAATGTATCTTATCCTAGGACTTTTTGTGTGGATTCGAATGTGTGGTTAAGCACAATGTATGTACATTGTAATGCATATGCTGCACATGCGAGTGATGTGCACACTGCATGCCCCAAGATCTCCCAGACTACGTGCACAATCATCCCATGTGATTGAGCACATGCAAACTAACCATGATTGCACACGAAACCCAAGAAATGGCCCCGATTGTGATGTGGTCACACAATGTGATCTCTCTCTCTCTCTCTCTCTCTCTCTCTCTCTCTCTCTCTCTCTCTCATATATATATACTCTCTTAGCCTGCCCAAAGAGCAAAGGCTACAACGATATACTCTCTTTGAGCTATTAAAAGACACCTTTTATATTTCAAAAACTAAACAAACTTTCATTTGTTAATATGAATGGAGGTGAACTAATTGATGTGTTGGTCATAGTGTGATGGAATTTTTTGTTCATTACGAAGTAGAGGGAAGATTTGGTATTATGAGTTAGAATTGTAATGTATCTTATCCTAGGACTTGTCGTTTGGATTCGAATGAAGCTTCTAGTGTGAATGTGATACAACTTCTAAGATAGCAATTCACATAACATGCCAACTTGCTTGAAATCTCCTAGAGCGTATCTAATCAAGCTAGCATGCCTTACAATTGCATATTCTAGTGGTGAGAAGTATGTCACATATCAATTTTTACTTTTCAAGCTTAGTATTTAGTAATGTCTTACGTCCCAACATGCCAACCAAAAAACTTTACCTTAGCCTTTGGTATTACACTTTGAGATCATACCACATAATCTTATTCTTAGTGTCTTATGGGTCCTTTTTCTTGGGACATTAGAGAGTTCTCTCTCTCTCTCTCTCTCTCTCTCTCTCTCTCACTCACACACACACACACACACACCCCTGCATTCTTGAGTCCACAACACATTGACATTATGATAACAAGTATCACAATCTAAATGTGTGAGATCGGCACAGTGCTGATCATGAATGATTGCAAGCTTTTACCTGAAGCTGAGAAAAACCACAGAGGCAATTAAATAGACACAATGAAGCTACTTTTTGTTCAATTACTAGCAACCATCATTCTAAATAACGACTACTAACAATAGGTTTACATACTTCAGCTTAAGGGACCTCTACATATCGGTCACTAAAACATTCTAGACTGGCTGAGCTTTCCATTAAACTTCTTCACATCATCATAGGGTGGTTCAAGGCTTGCCATCATTATTCAGGAAAAATCATTTTCCTAAGCATACATAATTCCTATCTGTACTTCTTTAAAGAGGAAAAATTTAGAAATTTGATCTATTCTGCCACATTTTTTTTCCTTAAATTCTAGGTGGAATAAGTCCTTTTCCTGTTGCGGCGTGATTGTAAGCTGAGATACATTTTTCCTGATAATTTGAGCACACAAAATAAGAGATCCGGAAAAGGTATACAGGACTAGTTCCCAACTACTTGTGCTTTTGGGCCACTTCAGTGAAAGGTCTGTGCTTAAACCTAAGCTGTTGCAATGTCGTTTCCGCAAATTTCTTCTGAATCTCGGAGTGAGGTGTGTCCATAAGGCTCTGGACCTTTCGGATCTGATTTTGAAGTTGCAATCTTCCAACTGGGTTTTCAGCAATGTTTGTAGCCAACTGTCAACAAATATGAAACAAGGTGACGCTTCGGGAAGGCATTTTAAAACAATATGTAAAAGAAGCCAATGTGGGCATTTCCGTTCATAACTAAACAAGATGATGAAGGTTCCCATTGGCATTTGTAAACAATAAAATGAAAAGGAAGTCAAGTAATGTAAACATATGAAATGAAGGGACCTTTTGAAAAACTAAAAGCAAAAGAAGATTTCAATGCTTCACATGAAAAGGTGGCCATTCAATATAGGAAATAATAAAAATATCAAATATATGCCTAACTCTCTTCCTCTCTAAGGCTTGTTGGCACTGCCTGCTTGCAGGTAGTGATATAGGCGTGGTGCCTATCAAATTGTGCACACATTTTTTAGGCTTTCTTAGACTAGAGCAGTCAAGAGCTCTCTCTCTCTCTCTCTCTCTCTCTCTCTCTCATTTTGTCATCTTGTTACTCTGACTTTGTATCAGATCCACCACATTGTAACTTTCTGGCCTCATAGGTCAATTTGGCCTTTTGAAGACATTTTCATCTCTCTCTCTCTCTCTCTCTCTCTCTCTCTCTCTCTCTCTCTCTCTCTCTCTCTACTTGAGTTACACAGGCACAGAGACACTTTACTGAGGAGAGCTGGAGAGAGACGGTCCCAGAGACAAATTACAAATTTTTTTACACGAGATATTGGACCCCCAAAGGAGCAGACACCATTGCAGAGCTCTGCTTGCACTCATACTACCGCTACTCGCATTCTCATAGACCAAGCATTGGAGCTAGGGAGATCTAGACGACCGCGATTGAGGAGAGGAGCTACACAACATCGACGAAGACTACAACAGAGGATTCAAGCCATACTCTCTCGACGTCCAGAGTGCAGATGAGGATGGATCTCCACCATATCTTCCCCCCTTCTTTCATTGTACTACATATTGTATTTTGTTTCAGTTCTTTTTTATTCCGGACATGGTATCAGATTCACTATGTTGTAACGGCTTGGTCTCATATGTCATTTTGACCTTTTGAAGACGTTAATATATCATTTCGTTTCGTTTCGTTTCATTTCTCTCTCTCTCTCTCTCTCTCTCTCTCTCTCTCTCTCTCTCTCTCTCTCTCTCTCTCTCTCTCTCAACAGGCAGTGCCACCGTTTGCGCGTTAGTGTCGGCCTTGTTTTATAAAGCCAACAAAGGCACAAAAAGAATTTGTACCCCTGCCTTTCTCCCATCTCCTCTGCCGCATCTTTTAACATTCCAAAAACATCAGTACAAGTGAGCAACAATTAGATTGCACAATGTACAAATGCTAGATGTTTCCATGCCTGGAACGTGTTGAAAGAAAGGATCTTTGAGCTGCAATCGATGAAAGGCACTATTGCTGGTACTCCATTCCCATCAATAAAGTCTTTTTTAGCCTCGACGTTCACTGTCAAACTAAGAGCACGATCCAAAAGTTAGACTCAATGGGATAATTGGCTTCTTTGAAGAAAAAAATGATAAATTATTCTGCCAAATCCAGTGAGCATGCCCTAGAGCGTAACTGATACCTCATAAGTGCTGATGTTGCTGCCGTTTGAAGTTCCACATTCTCTTTGTGGAGAAATTGTAATAAAGCCTCCACTCCAAGGACTTTTTGTGCTTGACATTTTCCATCACTATGCATGCTGAAATTAAATTACAACCTTCCAAATTTTATTTACCTTCCTCTTAAATAACTGTTAATAGAAAGATAAATTGTATTGACGTCTTTTAAAGACTAAGTTCTCCCAATGAGGAAATATGCAATTCTGCAAAACATCATAGAAATTAGAAATGCTTAAATGAAACAACACTTGATAAACTTCAAGGAATGAAAGAGGAGCTAATTGGAGCTCAATGAAACTAACAGCAAGGATGTTGTTAGAAAACGGAGAATTTAAGGACTGACCAAGGTGGTCGAGTTGGTCCATGACCACGCATACGAGGCGAGGGGTACGAATGCCCAAGGCCAAGCTCGGGGGGACATTCGTACCCCTCGCCTCTTATGCCTGGTCATGGACCAACTTGCCCACCTTGGTCAGTCCTTCGATTCTCCGTCTTCTAGCAGATGTGTACAAGCATGAAAACACACACTCATTGGCCGTGTATCCATGGGCATAACCCTGGACTACAAATGTAATAAATTATCTAAGGCACATTCTAATAATCATAAGGACCTAAAATATGCATCTTTGTGTTCACAAATGGAAAGACACATAAAAGTAAACAATTGGCTCCAATGAATGCCTTCCAACCATTGGAAGGCCTTTTTGTTAACACTATTCAAGAGATATGGCTTGAATCCTTCAGACCTTAATACCTTTTCTTTTACGTTATCAAGACATGTTTCTTGCATTGTTTATACCTTAATAGGCCAAGTAAACGCATAGAGGCTGCCTGCAGCTCCTCATTTGAAGTTTTTAGAAGAGCCATGAGATGTGGAATTGCTTCTACTGACAACAGCCTGGTTATTGCAACCTTATCCGTCCCGCCAGCAAGACACCTTTGAAGGATTTGCAGACACAATGTCGCACATCTCTCACAGAGAATGTCTTTAGCAATCTTCATAATAAAAGGTATAGTGGGTTCCGCATGGACCAATTCAAGCCTTACTATCAAAATGGAAAGCAACAAGGGAAATTTTAGGCCTATTGGTGAATTACACATCTTTAATTTTAAGTGAAATCGTTATAGAAGAGTTGGAATACAACAAATCAATGAGAGTAATGTATGTTATATAGACATACATTAAATGCACATGAATATGCAAGATCACGCTAGTATTTAGATAGGAATCCAGCAGCTATCGGTGCATTCAGTGTAAGGTTTGGACAAACAATCTGCACATTTAGCAAAGGACGGAGTGTGACTACTTGAGAGAGAAAAAGAGGAAAGACTAAAGTAACATCCTCTTGAGACCAAAATCGACCTACAGGACAGATCAAGCATACTTAAGGGTCACCTTCCACTCCGGGTATCTTGCCATGAAAGGAAAGAAGATACAGGAAACTTCTGGAACAACTCTGCTGACTCATAGGAGGGATAAGATCACAATAAAATTGTCATATTGAAAATATGGGGAGGGGTGCTTTCCATGGCGGTGATCCACTCTGTGGTGAAGTTTTGAAGTCTCTAAAACTGCTTGCATGTCTATTTTGGGGAAGGGGAGGAATGGTTAGCCTGGATGGGTGCATGCACCTCCATGACGATTCCTTCCTAGTTTTGTCCATTAATGCTTGTACATGTCAGTGCAGCAGAGAGAGAATTGATAAGATCTAATACTCAAACAATTGATAAGATCTATCACTCACACAATCGCAACCATGTTCCTAGTTTTGTCCATTGATGCTTGTACATGCTAGTGCAGCAGAGAGAGAATTGATAAGATCTAGTACTCAAACAATCCCAGTCCTTATGTTCCTTTGCACTACTGATGATTCCTTTGAGTTGATGGTGAGTTCTTTCCAACATGAAAAGAGAGAGAAAGAAAGAACAAGAAATAAAGAGAAGTCTTTTGATGTCAATTAGAGCGGCCTATGTCACAAAGTGATGAAGTGGCATGCCCAAATTGGAAGAGTAATGACCAAATGGACAAGAGAAACTGAACCCAATAACTTAAAGAACTTGTGAAGCACCAGCCAAGGGGCCTAAAACCCTAAAAACCAAAAAAGCTTGATCTCTGGAGGAATCTCGTAAATCGCGTTGAATGCTGCCGTATGTGGCAAGCTGTACCAATTTCTGTAATTTGTGCTGGCAGATTTTGTTGTTTGTATGCGTGGAATTTTGGGAGCATATGCTTTAGGTTGAAGTGCTTTTGGCTTAAGTGCCTTTGGGGCTCTGCTTTTAAGCATCCCTTGTACTGTTTGTAAGTGCCTCTTGGGTCACTCTCTAAGAGCATCTAGACGCGGAGTCTTGGAGATAGTTGGACCCTCGGGGAGTTGTACTTCACAATCATAATAATAAAGAAATACCGGAAGGGGTGCCAATCTTTGGGGCCAGTGTGTCTAGGCTCGGAAGTCCGTCGTGCCGTGTCAACTCTCCTTCTCCCTCTCTTTTAAAGTTCAATGCTTTTGCAGTTTTTTTTCGTGTGTTGCTATTGATTTCTCTCTTGGAGTGTCCAAGCCTGTAACAGTAGTATCAGAGCTCAGAAAGATTCTTCTTCTACGGAGGATCCGATCCCTTCTACAACACACATGGGTTCTCGCGGAGAATTTAACAGAGACCACCTCTCTACGGGGAGGTGAAGAAAAGTTGAAACCTGGTACGAGAACTGAAGAAAACAACGAAGATTTAGGTTGCATGCAAAACATTTCCGCAATTTGTTGCTTTTGTTGTTAAATGGGTTGTTGCGTCGTCTTCTCCATGTTGTCCATGAAATTTTAAGAAATCTCTTGAAACTCATGCTTCCCCGGAGACCCTACCTTGCTTTTCACGCTTCATTTCACTAGAGCTAGAGCCCTCAGCTTCGGTTCTGACAGGATTACAATTCTCTTTCATCAGAGAAAAGAGACAGAAGTATTCTCTTCATACACAAGCAAGGTTACAATCACAGAGCAACGACCATAGTTTGACTCTAATACTGAAAAAGGATAGTTTTCCTTGGAGCTATCAACCGCCGCATCCGCAAGGTCGACTAGTGAGTCCCTTGCTCGAGGATTGCAGACACTTTGTCATCGAAGTACCTTTAGAAAATTCTTCTCGGCTTGCTCATTGGGATCCATTTGGGCCCCCTCAACCAGTTCCCTTTTGCAACAATGCCGATTTTGGCATAGCTACAAAAGGACATGCCTAGTAGAATGGAGCAGGCTCAATAATCTCCGTGTGACCACAAAGGGGGCTCAGTTATCCACCCAAATAACTGATAACTGAGCCTCGTGTTACCACCACCTTAGTTGGCACTAGAGGCATAACTAGCACCACACCTTTTGGATGAGCAAATGAAAAAACAGGAGACCCTCATTCAACCAATACAACTCTCTGAATCCTGACTTTAAGAGAGCCAGTGGAGCTGAAATAGACCCTATGCTTTATAACCAAGACATTGAACTAGTTCATGTTGGTTGGAAGGACCTACCGAGAAGACTAGCCGGCTGCCAGTTTAAACAAAATATCCCATGATATGAACCTGATAGGAGATCCAGAAGGTATTGGCCTCCACAGGATTAATTGACACCCCCCTTTTGAGGAGGATCATTGGCCTGCAATCTCCGGACGATATGGGCCATTGACTGCGTTAAGTAATCATACAAAAAGTGGCTGGATTGCATCCATCACAACTTGAATCCACCATGCCACACTCATGGGCTGAATGCCCTACCATTAAGCTGTCATGTGCCACTCACAATACACATGAGAACTAACAATCATATAGCCAGAGTTCACATTGAGTTTACAGGTGGATTACATGCAGTTTGTACGGAGATCCTAGGGTTCACTCAAAGTTTACTTGAGAAAACAAGGGGCACGCAGTTTAGTTGGGGTTGACGTTAAGATCATTTGCACTTTAACCGGGAATCACTTGGGGTTTCACTTTGCACTGGATCACTCGGCATTCTCTTGCAGTTTAATCCCGGATCCGATGGTGAAGATCTGATCCTACCCACGTCACCTAATTGAATTATTGATCCCACCCGATAATTGAGGTGTCAAATAATCATAAGGGCTTGCCAATTTTGCCCCAGGTAACGCATGTCAAATGCAGAAACCAAAACATGATTAAATTTTGATTAGCGACTGCCCATTGGCTTACCCTCTTATTTTTCACATGGTCAAACCAGGAAGAGAAAAGGCAAACCCAGAAAAAGACTTTATTACAGAGTTAGGACTTGTCACCCTTTTTCTTAGAATCGACAGCACAATTGCCCTAATAAACTGATTAAAAAGAGTTCAACCTTAAGTTCTTGTAGAATATATAATGTGACTTTCAAAAACGAAAAGAGCTTTCAGTGCTTACAGTACCTGTCTCATTGAAAGAAGCATTTAATACCGCAGTCAAAGATGCCTCTCTCAAACTATCATCAGTTGATGCAATCTGGATCACAACGCCAAAAAGAACGATTAGGAAAGTACATGCACTTGAGTTAGTTCATACACTTCTCAGGAAACACCCTGAAGCTAAGGCATAACTTGTAAGAACAGTCCCCCTGTGCTTGCTACAAAGTCATGTATTCTCGATCAATCAATTTTTGTTCATGTTATGAATCACAATATTACATTCACTAAATTCTACCACCACGAAACATATTTGAAAGCAGCTTTTCTGAAACCCATAACTACAAGCTTTTTTGACATCATTGTTCCATAATCTACTTAGACTCCAACAAACTATATCTATTCTAACCTGGAGAAAATTACCATTTTTAGTAACCGCTTGATCATCCCAAGCTTACTCATTTCAACACAAGCATCTTGCATTCCTGACCATCAGCTTTTCAAATATCATCAGAAAATGCAAACATAGAACAACCTTCAAACAAAAAACGACATATATTTTACTGGCACGAAGAATTTTGAAGACTCTTGAGAGGAAACTAATCGATTTCACAGCACAGAATACCTGCTAAATGTCCTGCAGCAAGGGCAACTTGTTGCTTTATGTACATGTCTTGCTCGTCAAGTCTTCTGGCCAGTGATTTAAGCAATCCTATATTTGTGAAGAATCATACATTTAATTGGAAGGAACATTAAAGAGATGAGTATAAGAAGACGAAAAAATAAGGCTTGATAGCACGAAGAATGAGTCTTAATCACATAAAAGCTGAAAGGTCAACATTCTTAATTAAGTTAAAGTAGGTGGTGATTAGCATTGGAGAAATTTGTACCTAATTTGATACATTGATAACGACCATGTGGCGTTGCAACAAGCTCCACAACCCACAATAATGCCTTTTGTCTCACACACAGGTTTGGATCTTCTAAGCATCTCACCTACTAAAAGTGTATTCATGCAAAGAAAATCACACATAAGACTTCTTTATATGACTAACATCCGAAGTACAAAGAAAAGAGCCTAACAAGTTGACAGCTATAAGAATTGTTTCTATGCTATGAGCTCAAATCCAAGTGTCTCTGATTTTCGAAAAGTTAATATTGTAAGTTTGTTTTCCTATCAAATGTTGTGTGGTGATTAGGGTACAAACTGTAGCAGAATTGGCTCATCCCATCAAAACATACACCTACACTTCTCCGTAGACAATTGCCCCAAATACAAGGTGAGCTGAACATGTACAAGTTCTTGTAATAAGACGTCACCTGCACATCTAACCCTATGTGCATGTGGACAAGCTAACTCCAATTTCTAGGGCTTAGGATAGCCTAACAAGTATTCTGCCACCCTTGTGAGCCTGTACGGAGGACGTGCATGTCCAAGCACTTTAATTAGTTGCATACCCTCTAGTTGCACATGAGCATAGCCAATGTCTACTATATGTAGGCACTAGGGAGTATTCCCATGCAATTGCATTAGTACCAAGCCTAGGTTATAACTGCATACAAAGCACCTCTTATAAGTGAGTTTATTAACTTATTAATAAGCGACATTTTCTAGAAATCGTGGATTTATTTTTTGGCATTGCCTGATCCAGTTTTAATCCCTGACCCTAGGGGTCACTTTTCAAGCATAAGTCGGTACTCTCAATACAAGCACCAAGTACCTGACTCCAGAGTACCTCAGCATCTCTGGCATTTTTGCACCAAATTAGACCATCAGCACCAGCATTTTCAGTTTTCAGCTATAACCTCGCCATACCGTGGCAAATCCGGCCATCAGTCTCAGCGTTTTCAATTTTTTAGCCCAAGACAGCAAATCAGCCAGCGTTTTCAAATTCAACCCTCAGATCAGCCAGCATTTTTCAGTTTTCAGCCTGTTGCTGACATCGATGACAATAGATCAGCCCATAGCCTTGTCGCATTCACGGATCCCATCCATCATCCCTAGTGTTTTGCATTTTCAGCCCTTACCTTTGCAAATCCAAGCATCTACAGCAAGATCCCATCATCATCTCAGCATCTAGGACCATTCTGTCAGCATTTGTACAATCTAAGGCAAATACCTCAGGGCCCTTAAAAAGGGAGTTTGGGACCCCGTTTGATGTTAGTCTCCTCTCTCTCTCTTTCACTCACAGAGCCTTCACTCACAATATCATTGTCTCTTCTCTATAGTCTTTGCACATCTCTCATGAAGTAAAAGGAACCTTCGAGTATGCACTGAGCACTCATCCTGAGCATTCACCATGAATCACTTCCGCTGCACATTACATAAGACTTGTATGCAAGGTGGGCTGCTGCATCAAGCGATAGCAGAAGAGATCTAGTCTACGTGGACATAGTCAGGATGGATGTCACATGTTAAGGTAGTAGTCAATGAAAAGACAACCACTGTGGTCAGTCACCTTTGTTTGGAGCACAACCACCAACAATGAGAGAGTTGGTGGAGAGTTGAGAGGTCACTCCGAGAGGGTGCACATGTGATATTTGTGCTATCATGTATGACATAGGACACTAGATCCAACCAGGAGGTGTCGCTTGAGGGCAGGTACCATGGAACAATTCATCATTGCAGACCTAGGCGGTCCATGTAGCTGCGAGATCCTTCCTACTCATTTCCCCCGCCCCCGGCCTAGGAACGAGTGTGCGGTGTAGAGGAAGTGTTTAAGGATTTGGCTTGGATCTAGTACTCCGCACGCAAACACAAGGTTACTTTACTTCACTTGCAAAAGGAATGAACTTAACAAAATGAACAAGAGAGACGCAAAGAGAGACGACACCGCACGTCGGGTCCCAACCACCCTCAAGGGCCCCCTTGCTCTGTTGCCCGAGCAAGTACTTGCTTTATTTCTTGCACAATGCTGATACAATGATGCTAAATGCTGAGATGCTAATACTGATGAGGTATTGATGGGTACTGGCTAGGATTGTTGAGGGGTACTGCAGTAGGTGCTGGGTACTGCGGGGTACTTTGGTACTGCTGGTGGTTGGTACAACGGGTACTTTGGATATTGAAGGTACTTGGGTGCTAAGGACACGGAGGTCCTGAAGATCCCTACGATGAGCGAGGCAAGAGCCAAGCCAAGACGCAAGGGGTGCGGGTGCTAGATGCTGGGGTACTACGTTGACGACGACGACGACGAGCAGGAGTACTTGTGTTGCGGTGCTGCTAAGGTGCTAATGGGTATTGATGGAGATACTTGGTACTGCGACGACAACAACGACGACGACGAGGTTGTGGGCTAATCTGCTATCGCCGGGGACGGCGATGGGCTGAAAACTAGAAACACTGAAGATGAAGATGGATGAAATCTGAAAACGCTGGTGGTAATGCGGCAAGGACTGCAGCCGTGACGAGGCTATGCTGAAAACAATGAGGGGCTGAAATCTAATGGCGATCATAGGGCTGAAAATGCTGATGGCTACTAGAAAAAAGCTTACTGATGGTTGCCCAAGTGTTGATACTGCTGAGAGGCTCTTCTAATGCTCCTCTGCCTCCTATTGGCGCCCAAAGGGCTTCGTTTATAGGTCCTTTAGCCATTTTCCCTAACTACTTTTAAAAATGTCATGTCAAAGTCACTTATTAATAAATGATTTAAGTGACTGTTCATATGCCTTTATGCTTAAGTGACTTTAGCAGATTTCAGCCCTTAGATCGGTCTCGCCATCTCCGTCGTCGTCATCGATCTAACCTAGACTTGCATCAGTCACATGCATTCAGTTTGTACCAATTTGTGCAATCAATAGCAAACCACTCTCGCCGACGAGAGTGGGGCCTTCGGAGGAGGGTTTTACAACTTCTCTGGTGTCGTATTTCTCTTCTCTTTGTATCTCTCAGTCTCATACACTTGCCCACACAGTGTCCATTCACTTTGTTTGTGATCATTGCACTCTCTCATTAAGAATGGAAGGCTCTCCCTTCCATAAGAACAAAAGGAACCTTGAGCACATTTCGCAGCACTCATCTTGAGCAAAGTTCAAACATTCATTCCGCTGCACCTTACATTGGTATCAGAGCTTTGGCAGTGTTCTGTATCATTCAAAGAAAGAACCACAAGAATCACAAGAAATTTTATTTTTTTGCTTGTTGCAGTCGCACGAACCCAAGTTCGCTTGGGCATGTCGATTCCTAATCGTGTTTTTGAAGAGTGACAGGAATCCCAAGAAAGAAGGGCTTGTCCAGCCTCCCCTTGTGCCTTTTTTCACTCATTGAGAGCGGACCGTGCACTTAGCGGCGGGCCAATCGACGTGAGGTGGGAAAAAGCTACCTTGGTGTGAGCGCAAGGCCGCCAAGGGGTGCGCCCGCGGAGAAGAGTAGAACTCGGGTGAAGAGAAGATCCTTCTCAAACACAGATTGCAAGCGAAAGAAAACCCTAAAGAACCTCAAGACCCTCAAGAACCCAAGTTCCTCGTGAACTTACGAACCAAAGATCATAGTGCATGGTCATCACCCGTAGCGGAATGGATACTTCGCATACTGGTCATGAGCATGAGAGAGGCGACGAAGAGTTCTCCCCACCAAGAGATTTTTCCGACCCTCCCCCTTCTCCATCTACGCCACGAGTTATACCAACTTCCATGGAGGCGATGATCGAGTCGATGATGGAGATGATGGCACAACAACAAGAAACGAATCGAGTTGCGTTGGCACAACTAGAAAGAAAAGCAGAATGACAGGAAGCCAAGGACCGCGAGTGCGAAGAAAGAAACGAAATAATTGCCATATAACAAGAAGCGACTCGCATTGCCTTGGAACGCGAGCGCGATAAACGAGAAGAAAAGCAAAAGACAGGAAGAAGCTGAAGCAAGACAAGCGGCCTTGGAGGTCGAGCGTGAGGCTCAAACAGAACTCCGCACACAAGAATTGGTTCGACAAGTACTCGCTTCGAAGTCCGAACCAGCCAAAGATCGTGGGAGTTCCTCAAGTGGCGCAAGCCACGATGCGGATTCCAACAATCCAGTCACAGAAAAGTTGACTTTCAGTAAGTAGATGGATGTTACGGTTATTCATTCTTGGTTGCATCAATTTAATGCTTATTTTGCGACAACTAAGAAGACAGGAAATAGCAAAGTTTTGACGGCAGTCACGTACCTTGCCGGTGATGCCATCAATTGGTACCACGCATGGCAAGAGGCACAATTAGCCGCACACCTAGAGGAAGCCGACGAATTCACTCCCCTTTCCTTCAATTGGGTTGATTTCCAAGACAAGCTCAAGGCGCGGTTTATGCGATCTCAGTACCTCGCACGATTGAAGGACGATTGGCGCGCTCTCAGGCAAAATGGTATGCCGGTTATGTCTTTCTCTAATCGTGTTTTGCAGCTAGGTACCCAATTACGCAAGTCGGATGATGAAGGCAAAGAGACATTCCTTTTTGGGTTAGACGACTATATCAAGTTTGATGTAGAAGTCTTCGACCCAATCGATCTCAACAAGGCGGTAGCGATTGCTCTCGCATAGGAGATGAAGCACACCAAGGGAAAGCCTAAGGAGAACAAGACTTCCACAAGTACCTCGCAGACTTCTCAGAACCCTCAAAACGGTAAGAACGGTAAGAATGGTGAGAACGGTAACTCTTCTAACCAATCTTCCAACAGTCTCTCAGAAAAGAATTCTTCCAATGAACCTAAGGGTAAGACTAACACAATTGCTAAACCTAAACTCACTCCAGATGAAAAGGTAGCACAAGGAATTGTAAGAGGATACATCACGTCGGAAGAGCAAAGCACTTATTCTAAGGAAGGTCGTTGTTTTCATTGTCACATTAAGGGTCACATAAAAAGAGCATGTCCTAAGCTTGAATCGAATGAATCTAAAGAATCCACAGAACCCACTTCCTCTGTCAATGCAATTACTGATAACACAAGTGTGTCCCAAGTTTCTCCTGACCCTCCCCTTCATGATTCGCTCATTAAATGTTATGGTCATATGATGGGGCAACGTTTTGTCATATTGTTTGACCCAAGTAGTATGCATGATGTGATCAGTCCCTCTCTTGTTGAGAGAGCCCGCCTAGAGGTTAGTCAGAAATCCCCTCTCGAGGTCTCTGACTTTGTTCCCGATATGGACCCTCATCACGCAAGAGTGTCTTGGTGTGCTGTTTACAATTCAACAAACTGTTTTCCGTAGAAGATTTTTTGTCTCTCCTCTCTCAGGATGTGATATGATTTTGGGCATTCGATGGTTTCATGAGCTTAACCCTCTCATTGATTGGGAGGCTAACACTTTCACTCTCAATGCCAAAAGTGACTCTCCCATTGTCATTCGTGGAGAGGAAGTTGTTCATTCTCCCTCTCTCATTGCTAATGTGTAGGCGAAGATTGAACGGATTCATGAAAAGGAGACTCTCTCAGTCTCATCTTCTCCAAAGCATGACACACAGGATTTGCATGATTATGAGAAGCATGATGATTTGGATGTTAATGATGAGTATGATGATTTGCATGATCAAGATGTGATTTCTCACAAGCATGATGAGTTGCATGAAGATGATGTGATTGTTCACAAGGATGATGTGTTAGTTGATACTTTCTCTAGTGAAGCTAACCTCATTGCAGATTCGATCAGTCACGAAGGATCCATCTTGGCTCTCGAGCCTAGGTCACTAGAACCTCTTCAGGAAGAACTGATCTTGGCTCTTGAGCTTAGGTCCAAAGAACCCTCACAAGAATTATTATGTGTTCGCATGATTGATACACACGCATTGTTCGAGTGTTTCATTTGTGATCGTTTCCTATATTTTAATCAGCATCTTTATGTGATCCCTTTTACTAGGCATGACATATTGTACGTTGAGCACGTTTCACTCATGAATGAGCACGTATGTATGCGGATTGTTCATGAAAAGCTGAAAAGTATGTATGTAAGGAAGTCACATTCCATGTCTCTTCCTTGGCATGACACAGTTGAAGAAAGAGCACATGAAAGTATGAGCACCAAGCATGGGCATTTCCGTTGTGAATTGCCACAGTTGATTGCTCTAGATCATAAGAAAAAGATTCGATCTCATTGTTTGCGTGTGTGTGGTGAACGGTTTGGCATTCCGTCGATTTGTTCATCTACATTGCATGCGCAGTCTTTTAGGAAGACAAGATTTTTTCCACTCACTTTACATGGAATAGGTATGTTCATGGTTTTGTGTTGAAAATGGTTTCAGGAATTTTCAGCCATGGAGATTCTTGAAGAAGAAAGAAGCATGACTCTCGACGAAGTTGAAGCATTGAAGAAGCCACACAAGACTTTGTGTCGCTTTCGACGCGGCCCAAAGAAGCAAGCGTTGCAGACCTTTATGAAGTTCAAGTACTGCACAACCCACACATCAGAGTGGGCCGGCAAAGAGTCCCTTCCAGGATTCCGGATGCTATTGGCGATCTCCCTCGACGCCATACAGTTCGGTACCAGTACTAGCCACAACATTCTTCTTGCCTTCCACATGCATAATCTGGAAGTGGAACATAGAAAGAATGTTTGCCCATCGCATATGCTTTTTGGATGACTTTGATTGTGTCAAGAAGTATCGCAAGGTCTCATGATCTGTTTGGACAACAAAATCAGCACCTAAGATGTCACGTGACACATTCAACCCTATGTGTCCGTGGACAAGCTACAGCATGACCAGGATTCAGTTCCGTCAAGTCAGTCTAGAATAGAAAGTGATCTGGCACTTTTGTGAGTCTGTTCGCAGACCGTGCATATCCAGACACTTAGTGTAGATGCATATCCTCTGCTTGCACACAGCATGATCATAAGCATTCCCATCCGAATCCTTCAGGGGAATTTTCCAGTGCATTTAGCCTATTTTACCTATTTTTGACATTTTTCACTTATTATTTTTAAGTGACTTTTGTTGGAAAGTAGGTAGGGCAAATTGAGTAAATTTGTATATAAGCAAACCTAGACTTGCACTAATGGGCAAAAGAGGCAGCAGGAGCTCCACCGCTCAACAAGCAACTTCTCAAGCAAGAACCCCTTGGTGGTTTCTCCTCCAAGCAAAAGACTCCCTTCCCTAGCGTTTCGCATCATATGCTCATCACCATCATCAGCCTCAGCATAGCGTTTTCAGCAAGAGTTTCATCGCCGGGAGATCCCCTCACCTAGCGTTTTCCAGAATTGCAGCCCTAGTGTTTTTGGAGCCAGATCGCCCTCCCTCGTGCATGGCAATTTTCAGCCCTAAGACCTGCAATTTTCAGCAGATGAAGACCATCAGTTTTCAGCCCTAAAGACCTGCAGTTTCAGCTTCCAAATCAGCGTTTTTCAGCATCAGAAATCAGCCCCAATTCAGTGTTTTTGATTTGCGACAGATTTCAACCTTGAGCGTTTTTGGACAACAGATAAAGAGTAGCAGATTTCAGCCCTTAAATCGGTCTCGCCATCTCCGTCGTAGTCATCGATCTAGCCTAGACTTGCATCAGTCACATGCATTCAGTTTGTACCAGTTTGTGCAATCAATAGTAGACCACTCTCGCCGACGAGAGTGGGGCCTTCGGAGGAGGGTTTTACAACTTCTCTGGTGTCGTATTTCTCTTCTCTCTCTATCTCTCAGTCTAATACACTTCCACGCATAGTGTCCATTCACTTTGTTTGTGATCATTGCACTCTCTCATTAAGAACGGAAGGCTCTCCCTACCATAAGAACAAAAGGAACCTTGAGCACAGTTCGGAGCACTCATCTTGAGTAAAGTTCAAACATTCTTTCCGCTGCATCTTACATAAGAGGTAGTGCTTCCAGCTAGAAAGCGCATGAATCACGGCCAAGAGCTCTTTCTCATAGACTTGCATAGTCCTCTCTGGCCCCTAAAAATTCGGCTTTCATAAGCTACTACCCGTCCATCTTGCATTAGCACTGCTCCGATGCTACTGCCACACGCGTCACATTGGACCACAAATGACTTCCTAAGATATGGCAAAACAATTACTGGATCTAAAGTCAACTTTTCCTTTAAGAGATTAAAAGCTGAAATCTCTTTTTGGGTCCATCTGAAAGTGACCTCTTTCTTTTGTAAAGCGTGAAGAGGCAATGCTATCTCTGCAAAATTTCCGATAAACCTTCTATAGTAGGAACACAATCCCAAGAAGCTTCTGACATCGTGCACAGTCTTCAAGTCTGGCGATGTCTTAATAGCTTCGACCTTTGCGAGATCCATTCTGACACCATCCTTTGAGACTATGTGGCCCAGAAAGAGGATCTCTTCGAGGAAGAATTCACTTTTCTTAGTATTGACAAGTAACCTGTGACTGCGCAACTCTTCGAACACAATGGTCAAGTGACGCCTATACTACTCTTCATTCTTCGAATAGACTATCATGTCATCGAAGAACGTCCCAACAAACTGTTGATGCGAGCGGAAAATCCGGTCCATCATTCTGTTGAACGTGGCAGGAGCATTTGTTAGCCCAAACGCATCACTAGAAACTCATAAAGATCAAATGTCGTTCTAAACGCAATTTTGTGCACATCCTCTAGCCTTATACGAATCTGATGGTACCCACTCTTAAAGTCTATCTTGCTGAAAATTACAGCACCCTCTAAATGATCGAGAATATCATCAATTCTAGAAATAGGAAACCTATTCTTGATGGTATTCTTATTCAACGCACAGTAGTCAATACACATGCGCCATGAGCCATCCTTCTTCTCTACTAGGAGCACTAGGGAGCAAAAGGATGAAGAACTAAACTGAATCAAGCCCTTCTCTAATAACTCCTCAATCTCTTTCTGCTGCGCCGCACTAATCTTGTAGGGAGGTCTATTTGGTGGGCTACACCCTGGCACCAAATCTATCCGATGGTCCTCAGGTCTCTCTGGCGGCAATTGTGACGATAATGAATCAGAAAAACAGTCACTAAACTTTTGCAAAAATGCTGACCTTTCATTATCTAACACAGATAAATTTGACCGATCGCTATGTGAGACATCACATGCAAAAATCAAGTACAAAGAAAGATGATTCTTTATTACAGAAGTGATAGCAGAATCAGATACAATAGGGACTGACTCTCCTTTTAGCTTTACATTCAAGATGTGAGTTTTGTCCCTATGCTGTACAGTGATCTTTTTGTTGTAGACATCCAAGACTCCATGCACTCAGAACATCCATGGGATCCCCAACAAGGCATCACATCCTTCCAACGGCATGATGTAGAACTCTTCTGTGTCCACATATGACTAGATATGCAGACGCAGCTTTCCAATAATGGGAGTAGCACACTTTGAGTGGCCAGGACATGCCAACCCTGCCTCTACTGTGTACCCCATCTCTTCAGCTCTGATGCCCACTTCATAGCTAACTCTAGTGAGATAAAGTTGGCTTTGGCACCTGGATCAAAGAAGATGAGTGTCTTTTAATCCCTAACTTTACCCCATGCCCTGCATAACTCACTGGCATCTATACTGGGTCTGTCACCCACCATGTCTGGCACTAAACCTACCGTGGGTTTAGGCTTCTTGCCTTTCTGGTCCTCTTTATCCTCTAAGTCAGCTGGTCTTTTCCTTTGTGGACAATTGGTAGCAAAGTGACCAGGCTGCTCGCATATAAAGCATTTGTTTTCAGCCATTAGGACCTTTTTTTTCTCGAGCGACTTGCGCACAAAAGGCTTCCTTTTTTGTTTCGTTGCCTGCGCTCCGGAAGTCCCGGCTGAATCCTTGTCTTTGGTGACCTTTTCTGACCCCTGTGACGCATCAGGAGCCGTTTTCACAAAGGGCTTCTTCGCTGAATTTTTCTTTTGCTGCCCTCCTTTGTCGTTGCTCGGAAACCCACTGTCCTCTCCTTTCAACAAGGCAAGACCAGTGTTCGCAACTTCCATAAGCTGAGTGAGGGTAGCCTATCTGTTCTTTGTACAGTAATCACAAAGCCCTTTAGGCAGTCCACGACAGTACTTCTCTATCTGCTCTGTCAATGGCACAAATCTGTAGGAGGTCACTGAGAGTAACGCTTTACAAAACCTCCTATTGTACTCTAACAAGCTCTTGCACGAAGCTGAAGTAAGTTGGTGCCAATATCACATGACGTCGGCTTCAAATTCATTTGACAGCCAAGCAGATGCAAACATTTGCTTGAAGTAAACCCAAGTGGCAGGTGCCTGTCCTTGCATTAACAATGTCGTCCACCATGTAAGCGCATTGTCCTTTAAGAAAGTGACAGCTTTCCTGACCTTAGAGGCCTCTGTGATATTCCCTCCTGCATAAGCTGTATCAAACTGTCGGAGGAAAGTGAGAGCCTTTGTCTTATCCTCGAAGCCAATGAAGGTACTGAACTTTACAGCTGCACCACCTTCTTTGTAGGCTTTTGGCTTCTCCAGTGTCCCCAAGTTGTCATAAGGAATGGTCTGCAACATGGGCACTGTAGTAGGCATGATCGGCACATCTTGGCCATTCACATTCTGCTTCAAAGGTGCAATATCTGGCTGCTGTCCAGAAAAACCAACCATACCAAAATGACTCTGTGGCACCCCAAATTGGCCCTAGTTGCACTGAAAACCTTGCTGCATGCCAATACTTCCATACATGGGGTTTGGCATGATGCCTTGCATACCCCCAAACACTGTTCCTGGCATGTACGGCTGACTTCCAGGCGCATAACCAGCCATACTTTGGAACACTGATCCACCCCCGAAATACCCAGGATGTACCGTGGGTGGTGGAAAAACTGGGTGCATAGCTTGGTATCCAGTTCCCTGTCCATTCAAGACAACATGCTGGCTCTGAAAGGTGGCGGGCTGAATTGGCATAACCTGTGGAATAGGCGTCCTAGCCACCTGTTCAAGCACGGGAGGAACCTGTTTTGAAGCCCCTAACTCCACAACATGCGAGTGTTCCCTTTCCTGCTGAGTCACATTAAGTACTTGGGTTTGAGCCTCAACAAGCTCCGTACGCGGTGTAGGTTGCCTATTTTGCTGTTGCACTGGTGGCACTTGCAAGAACTCCATAAACCTTGGATTCTGCACCAGCTGCGAAAGACATTCACCGCGGCAACTAACTAAGTCTTGAACGCATCATCCTCAAGTTGCCCAGTCATAAAGCCCTGTACTACTGGAGAGACATTCACATTGACAGGAGGTACAGACTGACGTGGCCGTGAACTCTCGTCAATCTCAAAGACCATAGGAATCTCCTACATGTCCCTTGAAGAGGAACCCTCTTCCATAATGCCCTTTCCTTTGTCGGCCATAGTGAAATCCCGCGTTCCTGTACTCTGTGTCTTTACCCAAAACAACCAAGGCTCACTCTTAGAGGAAAAAGTGATTGATGTCCCGGCAATGGAACCATGAAACCGGCCCGTGGGGCGGTAGGCGTTGGCTTTCACCCGAAATTCTTTACTTTAGACACACACAGAGAGCACTTTGCAAAGGTAACCTGCAACGAGGATTAACACTTAAGTACACACACGGCTCGAAAGCTAGAATGCTCCGAGCAGACGCCGACAACCTGTACGCCCCAAAATTGGCGCCCCTTTCGGTATTTCTTTATTCTTTAGGAGGATAAATTACAAAGAAGAGTCCAGGGAATCCTTCACCTGTATCTAGCTAGATACCATCTGTTTTTTGCCAAATTTTGGCAACATAACAGCCCCAAGACTTGCGCGAAACCAATTCCCCTAATAGAACTCACTTCTACTGACATATACCCTCTGATTCCTGCCCAAAAACAATAAATTCAGGTTGTATTTACTGGTTTTTGCCCTGTTTCCTGCCCTAAACAGTCCCTGAACTGTTCTCTGCCAATGGGGAACGATTCCCAAAGGTTGGCGTCCATATGGCTGAAAAACAGTCAATTTTCTACGCATACACAGCGCTATATTTGCACCTGTACGGTGAGGTTATGACCCTCATCGGTGCCTGCTTTGGAGTAGCAGCTAGCTACCCCTGTTCCTGCTCAAGGAG